>NW_025728112.1:0-40897 GCF_021461385.2 Schistocerca piceifrons | reverse complement strand
ATGCCTCGCCATCGCTCTGGTAACGAATACATACGTGTTGCAGCGTGCGTACCACCGGAACACGCAGTGGCGGAGCCAAAGACTGTGTTGTCGAGGTCGAGTGCGAGCGGGAAGAGAGGCAGCGTCGGCACGGAGATGCAAGCGAGCGAGACGCACGGGGGCTGCGGCGTGGCGCGTTTGCGGTCGGCGCCTTTGGTGGCAACGGCCGGGACAAGCAGCGGTGTATGGTGTGGTGCGGGGCGGACAGGGGCGGCGGTGGACGGGGAGGAGGCGGCGCGACGACGGCATGGGGGCGAAAACGGGACGGGGGACGGCGGATGTTGAGAGGCGTCACGCGCGGACAGGACACAGGACACAGACACAGAGACACACAGATTGGAAAGGGAGGGTGCGCGGTAGTAGTTGGGATGTGCGTACCGTGCGGGATGGGAGTGGGCGAGGAACACGGTCGTGGCCCCCTGTTTGTGGGTGCGTGTGATGACGTCGGTGTGTTGTGGGAAGGGAAGGTGCTGTGGCGGCGGCGCGTAATGGGCGTAGGCCGAAAAGAGAAAGGAACGTGGGCAGTGTGTTGGCAAGCGTCGGTTCGACTGCGACGTTGATGGGCAGGGCAAGGTTAATGGTGGTAGGAGTAGGCGTGTGGGCGCAAAAAATCTGCCGCTGCAGGCGGTGCCGTAACCGCCATGGGGCGGGAAGGAGAGAGGGCCAAAGAAAGAAAGAAAGAAGAAAACAAAATAAAAAAAAAAAAAGGAGGGGGGGGGGGGGCGAAAGGAAGGCAGGAAGGACAAGAGGCGAGGCGACGGCTTGCTTTGTGTATCGGTCGGTCTCTGGCTATGCTTCGTTTTCTGCAGCAGGGTCGGTGCGCGGCGTGGCTCGCGGCAGTGGGAACGCCTGGCGGCTGGACGGCCAGCAATGCGGTTGGATGGGCGGCCACAGCACCGCACCTGTGCCCGAGGAGGAGACGCTGGCGGCGGGCCCTGAGGTGAGGCCGGCTCGGCTCGGCTGGGGCTGTGGATGTGTAGGTGTGCGCCGCTGCTGCAACAACGAGTAAAACGCGAGAAGAAGGGATGGCGGTAGAGAGAAAAAAAAAAAAAAGGTCGTGTTGTGTTGATGCGCAGGCAGACGCGTACAGAGAGACGAGCCCGGTCTGCAGCAGGGTGTGGCCGTGCCGAGTGCAGAGCAGCGGCGGCTCGGTTCGGTTCGGTTCGGCCCGGCGGGCCGCGCTGTTGTCGCGGACGTGAGCGCCCCCTGGCGGGGTGGCCGGAGGCGGCGCGGCGTGTTGGACGTGTGGCTGGTGCAGTGCACAATTTGCGAGTGGCTGGCGGTGGTGGCGTGGCGGTTGGCGCGTCGGGCGGCGGAGAGGGAGAGAGAGGAGAGGTATGTGTTGCGGGCGCCCTTTGCTGCGCTGCGTCGTTGCGTGTGCCGTACAGGGCGGCGCTTGTCGACTGTGTGGGCGGTGTGGCGAATTGGCGTGAAACGGCTGCCGAGGAGGTGTGTGGGTAGCGAGCCGGTCGGTGTCAGTGCGAAGGGGAATGTGCGTGCGTTTGGCGGTTTCGGTGTGCTTTTTGCGGCGTGAGAGTGGGAATTAGTGGGGCCGGCTGTTGTGTTTGTTCCTTGTGTCTTGTGTCGTGTAGGTAGCTTGATGGCAACGTGGAAGGACGCCGGTTTCGTTTCGAGCCTTGCGTGTGGTTGTCGACGTTGACTGGTTGGCGTGTGCCGATGCACGTGCATGTGTGGGTCGCGAGTGCGTTTTTGGCTGGCTGTGTGTGTGTGTGTGTTTTGGGGGGGAAGGGGGAGGCGGTGGTGAAAGTGCAGTCGTTGCCACGGGCGTCGTCGGGTCGGGTGGGGCTGGGGCTGTGCGTCGTGGCGGAAAGGTGGTAGGTTGCGGGAAGCGAGGCCCGTCGTTGACGGTGTCGCGTGAGTTGTGAATCGAGTGGGGCGCGGGGGCGCGGGGCGCGGGACAGGAGCAGCGTGCCGCTGCGTCGTGGTCGTCAGCAGAGGCTGTGCGTGTGCTTGTCCTTTTTGTGGGCGGTTCGTGCGAGGCGTTTTTGTTTTGTGTTGCCCTAGTTGTTAGTTTATTTTGTTTGTGTTTGTTATTTTGAGACGACGACTGGTTGGTGGCGGTGCGCGCGAAGTGGCGGTGTGCGCTTCCCGTGTCGTTTGTGTTGTTTTTTTTTTGTTTTTGTTTTTGTGTGTTTTTTTTTTGCACTGGGCCCCGGGGGGTGGGTGGGTGCGTGCGTGTGTGTCGATTGCCGGCTGGCGAAAGGTGCGCCATCGGCGGGGTGGGTCGCCGGCACGAGTAGAGGCGGCGGCGTTGTTGCTGTTGTTGTGTGGTGTTTGTTTTGTTCGGCTGTGTCGGCGAGCTGTGTTGCGGTGCGTGTGAATGGTGGTGCAAAAGTGCTGGCGTTGGGGCTGCGACTGCGACGGCGGCGAGCCGCGGGCGCGCATGATAGTGATGTTGTGAACAGCGGCTGTGTACGGTAGTGGTGTTGTTGTAGCACGACGTGCATCCGGGCCGGCGCGGAAAGCGCAGTTGCGGGCGGTTGCCCTTCGGTGCCAGCCATGTCGCGTGAGCGGCGGGTTGCTGTGGTGTCGACACGTGGTGCTCTGGGTTGTTGTGTGGTGCCCTTTGGCCGGGTGGGGGTGGTTCGCGTGCGTCTCGTTCGCGCTCGGTATCTGGTCGTGGTCGTGCTGCTCCCCCGTCTGTCGGCGGTTTTCGACGTCGTCTGTACGTTTTTGTCCGTTTGCGGCGGTGCCTGCCGACGTCGTCCCGTCGCGACCTTTCAACCGAAAGTGTGGCGCCCGAAGGTGAACGAACGTAACCCTGACCTCGGCGCTTTACGCTGAGCCGAGCGAACCGAACCGAACCTAACCTGTGGTGTGGTGAGGTGAGCTCAGCCTGTGAGCCCCAAACGTCTACGTAAGGTAAGCTGTCCGGCGGCTCACGCCTCACGTTTTGAACGCTTTTTTAACCTACGTTTGACGCTTCTTAACCTAGCACTGACCCCTTAACCTAACGTGTAACGTAACCTAACGTAACCTAACCTAACCTAACCTCTGACGCCTGACGTGTTTGAATGCTTAACCTAAGTTTGACGCTTAACCTAACCCAAGTCCCCTTAACCTAACCCACGTCCACCTAACCTAACCGAACCTAACCTAGACGTGTAAACGTAATGTGTAACGCGCAACGTGTAAGGTCGGCTGTCGTGTGTGCTGACGGCAGATTGGGTTGGGTCTGTAGATTCGGATTGCGGTTTGCCTCGGTCGAGGGGTTGGGTCGGAAGCGGCGAGGGGCGGCGGCGCCTGTTGCGCAGGCGGCGTCCGTTTGCGGCGGGCAATTGTTGAGAAACGGCTGTGAATGTTGGCGGGCGAGAGGAGGAGGACGGCGCGCGATGTGGCCCGACGGCTGCGGGCCGATCGGGAAACGGCGGGAGGGCGACGGAAGGCGATGGGGCGGCGGAGGCGCGTTTGCACGGCCGTCATCGCCGCACGCCTCGGCTTGTGTGGCTGTGGCGCCGGCCGCGCTGGCCGGGCTGCCGCGGCGACGGTGTGGGAGTTTTGCCGAAGGTTTGGCCATTGTGGCGGGTCGTCGGCTGGGGCTGTGGGGGCGGCATTTGGGCGGGGGCGGCGATTCTCGGCGGGCCGACCCAGGCTGTAGCGCGCGGTAGCTGCAGTTTGGCCGTGGTTTGCGGCGCTGCCGTGGCGACTGGTTGGCGACTGTGGTGTGGCTGTGTGTAGCCCCATCCTCGGTGGTTTGAAAGGCGCGGGCGGTTGTGGCGCAGCTTTGGGGCTGCTCCGCACAGGCTGTCGGACGTTGGGCGGTAGCAAGCGCGGGAGGCGCGGCGCGGCGGCGCGCAGAGTGGCGGCCGCTCTCTCGGCCGTCCGCGCCCGCCCGCGACACTGGCTGGGCCCTTGTGATTCTCTGCTCTGCTCTGCCGTGCTGTGCTGTGCTTGCGTGCCTGCCGTCCCGCTCGCTCTCGCTCTCGCTCTCGCTGTGTGTTACGCGCGTCGTCGAAATGGCAGATCAGGCGGCTACGAACGAGACTGCTGCGGCACCCGCCGCCACCGGCACTACGAAGAAGGCCAAGTCTGCGTCGTCTGCGAAGAAGCCGCGCGCCAAGCCTGCGCACCCGCGCACCTCTGAGATGGTGACGGCCGCCATCAAGAGTCTGAAGGAGCGCGGCGGGTCGTCGCTGCAGGCGATCAAGAAGTACATAGCCGCGCACTACAAGCTGGACGCGGAGAAGCTGGCGCCGTTTATCAAGAAGTACCTCAAGTCGGCCGTCGTGGCGGGCGAGCTGGTGCAGACGAAGGGGAAGGGCGCGTCCGGCTCGTTCAAGCTTGCCGGCGCCGGCGGCGGGGGGGCGGCCGAGGGCGGCAAGGCTCGTGCTGGCGGTGCCAAGAAGAAGCGCGCCGCTCCGGCCAGCAAGGAGAAGAAGGGCGCCCGTGCGGCCGGCGCAAAGAAGGCTGGTGGCGTGAAGGCGGCGACCGGTCGGAAGGCGGGCGCCGCCAAGAAGGCGTCTGCGGCGTCGGCCGCTCCCGCGGGTGCGAAGAAGGCGGCTGCGGCCAAGCCGGCCAAGGCCAAGTCGCCGTCGAAGGCGAAGAAGGCCGCCAAGGTTCCGACGAAGAAGCCGAAGGCGCCGCGCCCGAAGAAGGCGACGACGCCGTCTAAGGCGAAGGCTTCGCCCAAGAAGAAGAAGTAGAGTAGAGTAGAGGAGAAAGAGATGGGAAAGGAAGGGTTTGGCGCTTGACCCCGTCGTCCCCACCCCCCGTCGTCGTCTAGTGGCGCGCAAGAGACGCGCGGCCCAAAACGGCCCTTCTCAGGGCCATCAAAGCACGTCGGGGAAGGTTTTGATTGTCGTGTTGCGTTTGGTGTGGGTGTCTGTCTGTATGCCCGTGGGGATGCTGTTTGCGTGCCGTGGTGGTTTGATTGCGGGGGTCGGTGGCGGGTGTGGGCGGCGGTAGCGGTAAGCGGTGTTGTTGTTGTCGTGGTTGATTGTCGCCGTGTTTGTGGCGGCGGCCGACGGTTGGTTTTCTGTCACGTTGTTTTGTTTGAATACGTTGGTTGGCTTGCCTGCGTTCGTTCTTCTCGGATGTGTGTCTTGTCTAGTCGTGTCTGGTCTTTGTTTTGTTTCTTTGTGTGTGTTATGTTTTGCAACGGGGGGCACGTTGAGATGTGGAAGGAGTCGGCGGGGATTTCGGTGGCGTGTAGAGCGAGCGAGCGCGCCTGCCTGGCCGTTGGCCGTCGGAGTGGAGTGCGGGTTTTTTTTGTTTTCGAAACGAAAGCGGCGGCCGGCCAGCCACCCGTGCGGTGTGACGTCGGCCGTTGGGTATTGTGCGCTTTGAGCGCCGGGGAGGGATGATGTGTGATTGTTGCGCGCTGCTAGCAGGCAGGCAGAGTGAGCGGGTGTGTGTGGCGGACGGACGGGAAGTGGTGGTTTTTGTTTTTGGGTTGCGGGGCGAGAGGCAGGCGACCGACAAAGTTTGCTCGCGACGGAGAGATGTTAGTGGCCCTGAAAAGGGCCGTTTTTGTTTGTGCGGTGCGGTGCCGCGGCGCGGTTTAGGCGCGCTCGCCGCGGATGCGGCGCGCGAGCTGGATGTCCTTGGGCATGATGGTGACGCGCTTGGCGTGGATTGCGCACAGGTTGGTGTCTTCGAAGAGGCCGACGAGGTAGGCCTCGCTGGCCTCCTGCAGGGCCATGACTGCGGAGCTCTGGAAGCGCAGGTCGGTCTTGAAGTCCTGGGCGATCTCGCGCACTAGGCGCTGGAATGGCAGCTTGCGGATGAGCAGCTCTGTGCTCTTCTGGTAGCGCCTGATTTCTCGCAGGGCGACGGTGCCCGGCCTGTAGCGGTGGGGCTTCTTGACGCCTCCGGTGGCGGGCGCGCTCTTCCTCGCCGCCTTGGTGGCGAGCTGTTTGCGCGGCGCCTTTCCGCCGGTGGACTTGCGGGCCGTTTGCTTTGTGCGGGCCATGGCGGTAGCGTTGGCGGTAGCGGAGCGGCGTGCGTGGAGGTTAGGTGCGGCGCGGCGTCCGGTGCTGCCTTGACAACGGGCCCGCGCGCCTCCGTGCTGCGCTTATATGCCCTCGGTTGCGCGTGGTGGGGGGAGGGCGGGCCAGAGTCTATATAGGGGGGCGGCGGGCGCGCTGGGCGCAGACCGTAGCCGACTCGCCAGCCGCTGCAGCTGCTGTTTGTGCACGTTTTGCTTTGCCCGAGGAAGGAAGGATGACAGGCCGCGGCAAGGGAGGAAAGGGGCTCGGCAAGGGTGGCGCCAAGCGGCACCGCAAGGTGTTGCGCGACAACATCCAGGGCATCACGAAGCCCGCCATCCGCCGCCTGGCTCGCAGGGGCGGCGTGAAGCGCATCTCTGGTCTGATCTACGAGGAGACCCGCGGGGTGCTGAAGGTGTTCCTGGAGAACGTGATCCGCGACGCGGTGACGTACACTGAGCACGCCAAGCGCAAGACTGTGACGGCCATGGACGTGGTGTACGCCCTGAAGAGGCAGGGGCGCACCCTGTACGGTTTCGGCGGTTAGGCTGCGTCGCAGCGGGCGCTGGCCTTCCCGCGGCCGTGCTTGTGGGTGGGAGAGACTAGAAAACGGCCCTTTTCAGGGCCACCACACTGTTCGGAAGTTGAAAAGTGCGAAAGAGTCTGTGTTGTTGTTGTTGTTGTTGCTGCGTGTGTGTGCGCTGTGTTGTTCGTTTGTTTGTTTGTTTGTTTGTTTGTTTCTTTCTTTCTTTCTTTCCGTTTGAGCGACGTGATGTGGCTGGGAGGGGAGAAGGAAAGGAAACGTGTCATGTGGCTGGCTGTGTGTGGAGCTGCTTCGTTTGTGTTTGTTATTGTGTGTCTTTGTATCGATCGCGACGGAGATGGCGGGCTGTGTGTTGTTGTGCGAGAGAGGCGGTAATTATTTGCTTGCGTGGTTTGGCTCTGTGTGTTTGCGGCGGCGTTGGGGTTTCCGAGGCAAGGCGTGTGGGCATAGGCGGCCGGATCAGCTGTTTCGTTCGTGTCGACGGCCGTTGCGCGCGGGAGTGGAGGGCGGTGTGTCGACACGCCTCCCTTTAACAATGGTCATTATTGCTGCCGTTGTCGTTTGGAAGGCGACTCTGCGACCGTGCAAAATGTGTGTGTGTGTGTGTGTGTGTGTGTGTGTGTGTGTGTGTGTGTGTGTGTGTGCGGGCTGTGTGGACGACAAGATGGCGGACGTGCGCCGGCGGCGGCTGTGCTGTGAAAGTGCAAAGTTGAAACAAAACAAGGTGCGGCGAGGACGACTGAAATTTTGCTTTGGACGTAGGTTTGTGTGGTGGCCCTGAAAAGGGCCGATTGTTGTGGGCCGGGCCGAGCCGAGCCGGCAAAGCGCGTTGCGTGCAGGGGAGCACGCGGCGCTGCGATTGCCTGGCCTCCTTTAGGCCTTCTTCTCGGTCTTCTTTGGCAGCAGGACGGCCTGGATGTTGGGTAGGACACCACCCTGTGCGATGGTGACGCCCGACAGGAGCTTGTTGAGCTCCTCGTCGTTGCGGATGGCAAGCTGCAGGTGGCGCGGGATGATGCGCGTCTTCTTGTTGTCGCGGGCCGCGTTTCCGGCCAGCTCGAGCACCTCAGCCGCGAGGTACTCCATGACGGCGGCGAGGTAGACGGGCGCCCCGGCGCCGACGCGCTCTGCGTAGTTTCCCTTGCGCAGGAGGCGGTGGATTCTGCCGACCGGGAACTGGAGCCCAGCCCTGCTTGAGCGGGACTTTGACTTGCCCTTGACTTTGCCTCCCTTTCCGCGTCCGGACATGGCGATGGGCTAGCGACGGTGCACACGAGAAGGAAACGAAAACGACCGGTGCGAGCGGCAGCGAGTCGAGCAGCGGAGTGCGTGCCGGCGCAGCCGGGGTGGGGGTGCTTTATGGGCTCGGGTGCGGCGGCCGGTTGCGCGCGCGCCCCATTGGTCGGCGGCCGCAACAGGGCGAGCTGGTAAAGGTGCGGCGGCGGCTGGCGGCGGGTGCCACTGTGTGGGGAGACGCTGACTAGAGCGGAGCGCTTGCTACTGGTGTTGCTGCTGCCGCCGTACGTTGGTTCGAGATGCCGCCCAAGACTAGCGGGAAGGCCGCCAAGAAGGCTGGCAAGGCGCAGAAGAACATTTCGAAGGGCGACAAGAAGAAGAAGCGCAAGAGGAAGGAGAGCTATGCCATCTACATCTACAAGGTGCTGAAGCAGGTGCACCCTGACACGGGCATCTCGTCGAAGGCGATGAGCATCATGAACAGCTTCGTGAACGACATTTTCGAGCGCATTGCGGCCGAGGCTTCTCGCCTGGCGCACTACAACAAGCGCTCGACCATCACGTCCCGCGAGATCCAGACCGCTGTGCGGCTGTTGCTGCCTGGCGAGCTGGCCAAGCACGCCGTGAGCGAGGGCACGAAGGCGGTGACCAAGTACACGAGCTCCAAGTAAGGAGGTGGCTCTGGAACGGAAGGAAGGATGGAGAGAGAATGCTCCTCCGTTGCGAGAGCGGCAAAACGGCCCTTTTCAGGGCCACCAACTTGCCTTTTGCGGGAAGGGCGGAATTGTTGTTGTTGTTTGTGTGGACGGCTGTGATGTATGTGTGCATTTTGATTGTGGGTGGGGGGGCGCGTCAAAGCGTGTTGCGCGGGGTACGGCCACGAGGTTGGTCGCCGTGGCGTGGAATGGTGGCACGCCTCGTTGGCGTGGTTTTTGACCCATTTGGTGTTGTTGGTGTGTGTGTTACCTGTCTGCGAGGGGGGACAGTGCGATCGCCGACTTTTGTGTCACCGTAACGACGGCCGTTTGCGGGTTTGTTTTTTGCACATCATACATGGCGAGGGTGAAATGTGAAATGTTGTTTTTTTTTGTGGTTTTTGTTTGCCGCCCACTATTCCCTTTGCTGTACGCCGAGTTTGACAATGGTGCGACGTAACTGCAGCGTGGAGGTGTGTGAGTGACGTTGAAATGAACGTGCCATGAAGACGCATTGTTGTTGCATTGTACTGTACGTGTACGGCGACACGCACGATGATGTACCATTCGACTCTGATTTTTGATAGCCGTGTCTGACTGATTGCGTACGACGCACGCACACCGATGTCGTCATTCAAGATGCACGCGTGTCCAGTGCAGTACAGTAAGCGCGACGCTAGACGACGGCGGCGGCGGCGGCGGCCGTTTTTGGCGAATGTCTGTACACGTGTTTGTCTGTGTCCATCCGGTATGTATTTGTTTGTTTGAAAGTGTTTTGTGTGTCGGTGACGTGGTCCGATCCGTCGCCCCCCTGAGTAACTGTCGATCGGCGCGATAGACCGGCGTCACGCAACTGAACCGAAGTCGTGGGCACACCCGTCATACTGTTGTACACCGTCGCGCTGAGAACGGTAACGACAGGTTGACTTTGATCGGTCGAATGTCTGGGCAGAACGTGAGGAAGGAGGCAAGAGTGCAGGAGGAAAGGACAGAGGGGGGGGGGCAAAAGAGAGAGGAAGGGAAAAAGGGGAGAAACGCATTCGTAGAGCAACGGAACGTTCCCGTGTCGGAGGCGTATTGGAGCCGCACTGAAATGCGTTTAACGGCGGCGCGGCTGCAAGTGTCTGCCGTGGTGAACGTTACCTTTGACGGCTGCATTGGCCTTTGCTTTTTGCTTTTGCTTTCGCTTTCGCTTTCCCGGTTGTACGTAACGTTTGTTGGTATGGTTGGTTCTGAGGAAGAGTGTGTGACAGTGCCGTGCCGTCCATGTTCGTGTGCCCTCCCATTGTGTGTATGCTATTGTCTGTGTACTTGAATGATGTATGTAGGTGTTAGTGGACGTGTTTTACCAGTGGGGGGAAATGGATCGTCGATAGTTGGCGTCACTCTGTCACGGTCGAGATGACGCACCCTCCGTACAGAAAGGTGTCGGGAAAGTGTGTGTGTGTGTGTGTGTGTGTGTGTGTGTGTGTGTGTGTGTGTGTGTGTGCGTGCGTGCGTCCGTGAATTGGCAGTGTTTGGAGGTGGGCGTGCCCTGCATGTGGCCCGGAAGGCTGTTCGTTTGGCGGTAGTGTTGTGTGGACAGGGGAGGGGCATGCGTAACGCTGCTGGCATGGCATTTCGGGAGATGGGAGGGGGCAAACGAGGAAACGAGGAGCGGCGGCCAAAGACGGGACGGGGAGGGGCGCGGTGTGGGTGGCTTGCGCCTGTGCTCGGCGTTGTGGTTTGTGCAAAAGAGGAGGAGAAAAACAATGAGTTGCCAGGGAGGGGAGCGGTGTTGTGTTGTGGTTGTCGTGGTGTAGCCGCAGACGCGGCTGTCAGTGAACGTGGCGAGACGGACGGATGCGCGGAGGGGCGGGGGCGGCGCATTTCGCCGGTGCCGTGCCGTGCCGTGCCATGCCATGCCTGAAAGCCGCGTGGTCGCTGTGTTGTTGGTGGCGTGGGGGCGAGGAGAGTACCGTACGGGTGTGCTTGTGCGCCGGAAATGGCACACTGCGCCTGCCCGTCTTGGAGGCTGATGGCTGTGGTGTGGAAATGGGGCGCGGTGATGTTGAAGCAGTTGAAGAACAGAAAAGAAACCAAGAAGAAAACGGAAGGCGTGATGCGGCGGTGGTGGTGAGAGCGGGAAAAACAAAACAAAACAAAAAAAAAGAAAGAAAAAAAAACAACAAGAAAAAAGAAGGAAAAACAACAAGAAACAAAAAAAGAAAACAAAAAGTCTATCAATATTAAAATGTAAATGGAAATGGAAATGGACCCAGGTATAACCTCCCTGCACAAATAGCAGAGAGTCCGATGATAATAAAAATGTGCCAGAATGTTAACGTCCCTACAAAACAAACCCAACGATAATATTAATGAAAGAATGAACCGTATGTAACATTGCAACAGACATAATGGAACCTGATAAATTGTATAAGGGCAGCAGCGTTGACCTTTGGCCCTGTATTCAGAATAAAAAGAGCCAAAGATCGTTACCCCAATGAAAAAGACACTGAAACACGTATGTAACATAGCAGCGATGGCGAGACATTGTAGCATCTGTGACCAGAGAGTTTGCGCTGGACCGCGCGAGTGTTGCGAGCGGTTCTCAGTCAGTCAGTCAGTCAGTCAGTCAGTCAGTCAGTCGTTGCGAGTCTGTAGCTCTGTCTAGTTGAGGGCTGTACTCTGTCAGTAGTCGTCGCGTGCAGTACGCTAATAGTCGTCATGCAGAGCGGTCGGTCAGTAGTAGCAGCCGAGTGCGGTTGTGTGATGTAGGCGGTCGGCAACACTGGTCAAGATGGTGAAGGAGGTATACTGTTAATTAATATAATCATTAGATAATGAAAAATTATATTTATTGTAATTAATTCTCCAACAAGTTCCCCAAAAATAATTTTTATTTCAAAAGCATTTTTCAAAAATGTAATGTTTTATTGAACTAAAGAGTTCGTTGCACTTCCCATTTCATTCCACTTCTTTGAAGAAAAATTTCACTAAAATCACAAAAAAAGAGAATATTATTATTTGCAATGCAGTTCCTCCAAGCGCTGCGCAACAACAAGAGCAGAAATGTGACATCCATTTATTCTGAGGTAAGACTTTAATTCTGATTGTTTTGCACAGGGCCAAAGACCGATATTTCGGCTCAATTGAAGTTTCTTGTCACTGAACGGACTTTAAATGTTGTGAAGAATTTATATTTGAGTCGGATTGCGAATTTCACATTTTTGTTGCCATTTTCAATACCTCTCATTGTGGGCGAGGTTACAATTAGCGCAATGTCCATTAGCATCCGTAAATAACATTGTCCATTATTTTAAATTTTGCGGGGAGGTTACAACACACAAAAAAAAAAAAAAAAAAAAAAAAGTTGCATTTATATCCGCTCCTCAATTGTAGATACCCCTTACACAGCTGTGTGCAATGAATGAGTGCTGGCTGGTAATTAATTGCACTCCTTGGAGGGAAATGCCATAGGAAGTAGTCTTTAAAAAGTGAATGTTTTTCGTTAAAAGACAAAAGTTGCTTTAGAAAAAAGTAATAGTGGGGCTTTTGTTGTTGAACAAAATAAGTACAATGAACATACGTTATCAGATTTGCGCAATGCAGCTTCACACTACCTTTTGATTATAACACAATATACTATACATCGTCCCGAACCGTGACCAGAGTCGCGAGACGAGCAGAGCACGCCGCCGACGCCCGCTCAGTACAACCGTCCACCCGCTACTACTGTCGACCGACTACTACCTCTCCCGACTCGCGCTACAATATATATAACAACTGTTCCTGGCGACCCGGTGCGTGCCACTACTGTCGTCTGGCGCGGTCCAAGCGCCGACTAGCAACGATAAATAACTCTCTGGTCAGACAGAGATGCTGTCATGCCTCGCCATCGCTCTGGTAACGAATACATACGTGTTGCAGCGTGCGTACCACCGGAACACGCAGTGGCGGAGCCAAAGACTGTGTTGTCGAGGTCGAGTGCGAGCGGGAAGAGAGGCAGCGTCGGCACGGAGATGCAAGCGAGCGAGACGCACGGGGGCTGCGGCGTGGCGCGTTTGCGGTCGGCGCCTTTGGTGGCAACGGCCGGGACAAGCAGCGGTGTATGGTGTGGTGCGGGGCGGACAGGGGCGGCGGTGGACGGGGAGGAGGCGGCGCGACGACGGCATGGGGGCGAAAACGGGACGGGGGACGGCGGATGTTGAGAGGCGTCACGCGCGGACAGGACACAGGACACAGACACAGAGACACACAGATTGGAAAGGGAGGGTGCGCGGTAGTAGTTGGGAATGTGCGTACCGTGCGGGATGGGAGTGGGCGAGGAACACGGTCGTGGCCCCTGTTTGTGGGTGCGTGTGATGACGTCGGTGTGTTGTGGGAAGGGAAGGTGCTGTGGCGGCGGCGCGTAATGGGCGTAGGCCGAAAAGAGAAAGGAACGTGGGCAGTGTGTTGGCAAGCGTCGGTTCGACTGCGACGTTGATGGGCAGGGCAAGGTTAATGGTGGTAGGAGTAGGCGTGTGGGCGCAAAAAATCTGCCGCTGCAGGCGGTGCCGTAACCGCCATGGGGCGGGAAGGAGAGAGGGCCAAAGAAAGAAAGAAAGAAGAAAACAAAATAAAAAAAAAAAAGGAGGGGGGGGGGGGGCGAAAGGAAGGCAGGAAGGACAAGAGGCGAGGCGACGGCTTGCTTTGTGTATCGGTCGGTCTCTGGCTATGCTTCGTTTTCTGCAGCAGGGTCGGTGCGCGGCGTGGCTCGCGGCAGTGGGAACGCCTGGCGGCTGGACGGCCAGCAATGCGGTTGGATGGGCGGCCACAGCACCGCACCTGTGCCCGAGGAGGAGACGCTGGCGGCGGGCCCTGAGGTGAGGCCGGCTCGGCTCGGCTGGGGCTGTGGATGTGTAGGTGTGCGCCGCTGCTGCAACAACGAGTAAAACGCGAGAAGAAGGGATGGCGGTAGAGAGAAAAAAAAAAAAAAGGTCGTGTTGTGTTGATGCGCAGGCAGACGCGTACAGAGAGACGAGCCCGGTCTGCAGCAGGGTGTGGCCGTGCCGAGTGCAGAGCAGCGGCGGCTCGGTTCGGTTCGGTTCGGCCCGGCGGGCCGCGCTGTTGTCGCGGACGTGAGCGCCCCCTGGCGGGTGGCCGGAGGCGGCGCGGCGTGTTGGACGTGTGGCTGGTGGCAGTGCACAATTTGCGAGTGGCTGGCGGTGTGGCGTGGCGGTTGGCGCGTCGGGCGGCGGAGAGGGAGAGAGAGGAGAGGTATGTGTTGCGGGCGCCCTTTGCTGCGCTGCGTCGTTGCGTGTGCCGTACAGGGCGGGCGCTTGTCGACTGTGTGGGCGGTGTGGCGAATTGGCGTGAAACGGCTGCCGAGAGGTGTGTGGTAGCGAGCCGGTCGGTGTCAGTGCGAAGGGGAATGTGCGTGCGTTTGGCGGTTTCGGTGTGCTTTTTGCGGCG
Organism: Schistocerca piceifrons; assembly: GCF_021461385.2. Classification (NCBI taxonomy): domain Eukaryota; kingdom Metazoa; phylum Arthropoda; class Insecta; order Orthoptera; family Acrididae; genus Schistocerca; species Schistocerca piceifrons. The sequence continues at coordinate 27,002 of NW_025728112.1, read as the reverse complement.
TGAGAGTGGGAATTAGTGGGGCCGGCTGTTGTGTTTGTTCCTTGTGTCTTGTGTCGTGTAGGTAGCTTGATGGCAACGTGGAAGGACGCCGGTTTCGTTTCGAGCCTTGCGTGTGGTTGTCGACGTTGACTGGTTGGCGTGTGCCGATGCACGTGCATGTGTGGGTCGCGAGTGCGTTTTTGGCTGGCTGTGTGTGTGTGTGTGTTTTGGGGGGGAAGGGGGAGGCGGTGGTGAAAGTGCAGTCGTTGCCACGGGCGTCGTCGGGTCGGGTGGGGCTGGGGCTGTGCGTCGTGGCGGAAAGGTGGTAGGTTGCGGGAAGCGAGCCCGTCGTTGACGGTGTCGCGTGAGTTGTGAATCGAGTGGGGCGCGGGGCGCGGGGCGCGGGACAGGAGCAGCGTGCCGCTGCGTCGTGGTCGTCAGCAGAGGCTGTGCGTGTGCTTGTCCTTTTTGTGGGCGGTTCGTGCGAGGCGTTTTTGTTTTGTGTTGCCCTAGTTGTTAGTTTATTTTGTTTGTGTTTGTTATTTTGAGACGACGACTGGTTGGTGGCGTGCGCGCGAAGTGGCGGTGTGCGCTTCCCGTGTCGTTTGTGTTGTTTTTTTTTTGTTTTTGTTTTTGTGTGTTTTTTTTTGCACTGGGCCCCGGGGGGTGGGTGGGTGCGTGCGTGTGTGTCGATTGCCGGCTGGCGAAAGGTGCGCCATCGGCGGGGTGGGTCGCCGGCACGAGTAGAGGCGGCGGCGTTGTTGCTGTTGTTGTGTGGTGTTTGTTTTGTTCGGCTGTGTCGGCGAGCTGTGTTGCGGTGCGTGTGAATGGTGGTGCAAAAGTGCTGGCGTTGGGGCTGCGACTGCGACGGCGGCGAGCCGCGGGCGCGCATGATAGTGATGTTGTGAACAGCGGCTGTGTACGGTAGTGGTGTTGTTGTAGCACGACGTGCATCCGGGCCGGCGCGGAAAGCGCAGTTGCGGGCGGTTGCCCTTCGGTGCCAGCCATGTCGCGTGAGCGGCGGGTTGCTGTGGTGTCGACACGTGGTGCTCTGGGTTGTTGTGTGGTGCCCTTTGGCCGGTGGGGGTGGTTCGCGTGCGTCTCGTTCGCGCTCGGTATCTGGTCGTGGTCGTGCTGCTCCCCCGTCTGTCGGCGGTTTTCGACGTCGTCTGTACGTTTTTGTCCGTTTGCGGCGGTGCCTGCCGACGTCGTCCCGTCGCGACCTTTCAACCGAAAGTGTGGCGCCCGAAGGTGAACGAACGTAACCCTGACCTCGGCGCTTTACGCTGAGCCGAGCGAACCGAACCGAACCTAACCTGTGGTGTGGTGAGGTGAGCTCAGCCTGTGAGCCCCAAACGTCTACGTAAGGTAAGCTGTCCGGCGGCTCACGCCTCACGTTTTGAACGCTTTTTTAACCTACGTTTGACGCTTCTTAACCTAGCACTGACCCCTTAACCTAACGTGTAACGTAACCTAACGTAACCTAACCTAACCTAACCTCTGACGCCTGACGTGTTTGAATGCTTAACCTAAGTTTGACGCTTAACCTAACCCAAGTCCCCTTAACCTAACCCACGTCCACCTAACCTAACCGAACCTAACCTAGACGTGTAAACGTAATGTGTAACGCGCAACGTGTAAGGTCGGCTGTCGTGTGTGCTGACGGCAGATTGGGTTGGTCTGTAGATTCGGATTGCGGTTTGCCTCGGTCGAGGGGTTGGGTCGGAAGCGGCGAGGGGCGGCGGCGCCTGTTGCGCAGGCGGCGTCCGTTTGCGGCGGGCAATTGTTGAGAAACGGCTGTGAATGTTGGCGGGCGAGAGGAGGAGGACGGCGCGCGATGTGGCCCGACGGCTGCGGGCCGATCGGGAAACGGCGGGAGGGCGACGGAAGGCGATGGGGCGGCGGAGGCGCGTTTGCACGGCCGTCATCGCCGCACGCCTCGGCTTGTGTGGCTGTGGCGCCGGCCGCGCTGGCCGGGCTGCCGCGGCGACGGTGTGGGAGTTTTGCCGAAGGTTTGGCCATTGTGGCGGGTCGTCGGCTGGGGCTGTGGGGGCGGCATTTGGGCGGGGGCGGCGATTCTCGGCGGGCCGACCCAGGCTGTAGCGCGCGGTAGCTGCAGTTTGGCCGTGGTTTGCGGCGCTGCCGTGGCGACTGGTTGGCGACTGTGGTGTGGCTGTGTGTAGCCCCATCCTCGGTGGTTTGAAAGGCGCGGGCGGTTGTGGCGCAGCTTTGGGGCTGCTCCGCACAGGCTGTCGGACGTTGGGCGGTAGCAAGCGCGGGAGGCGCGGCGCGGCGGCGCGCAGAGTGGCGGCCGCTCTCTCGGCCGTCCGCGCCCGCCCGCGACACTGGCTGGGCCCTTGTGATTCTCTGCTCTGCTCTGCCGTGCTGTGCTGTGCTTGCGTGCCTGCCGTCCCGCTCGCTCTCGCTCTCGCTCTCGCTGTGTGTTACGCGCGTCGTCGAAATGGCAGATCAGGCGGCTACGAACGAGACTGCTGCGGCACCCGCCGCCACCGGCACTACGAAGAAGGCCAAGTCTGCGTCGTCTGCGAAGAAGCCGCGCGCCAAGCCTGCGCACCCGCGCACCTCTGAGATGGTGACGGCCGCCATCAAGAGTCTGAAGGAGCGCGGCGGGTCGTCGCTGCAGGCGATCAAGAAGTACATAGCCGCGCACTACAAGCTGGACGCGGAGAAGCTGGCGCCGTTTATCAAGAAGTACCTCAAGTCGGCCGTCGTGGCGGGCGAGCTGGTGCAGACGAAGGGGAAGGGCGCGTCCGGCTCGTTCAAGCTTGCCGGCGCCGGCGGCGGGGGGGCGGCCGAGGGCGGCAAGGCTCGTGCTGGCGGTGCCAAGAAGAAGCGCGCCGCTCCGGCCAGCAAGGAGAAGAAGGGCGCCCGTGCGGCCGGCGCAAAGAAGGCTGGTGGCGTGAAGGCGGCGACCGGTCGGAAGGCGGGCGCCGCCAAGAAGGCGTCTGCGGCGTCGGCCGCTCCCGCGGGTGCGAAGAAGGCGGCTGCGGCCAAGCCGGCCAAGGCCAAGTCGCCGTCGAAGGCGAAGAAGGCCGCCAAGGTTCCGACGAAGAAGCCGAAGGCGCCGCGCCCGAAGAAGGCGACGACGCCGTCTAAGGCGAAGGCTTCGCCCAAGAAGAAGAAGTAGAGTAGAGTAGAGGAGAAAGAGATGGGAAAGGAAGGGTTTGGCGCTTGACCCCGTCGTCCCCACCCCCCGTCGTCGTCTAGTGGCGCGCAAGAGACGCGCGGCCCAAAACGGCCCTTCTCAGGGCCATCAAAGCACGTCGGGGAAGGTTTTGATTGTCGTGTTGCGTTTGGTGTGGGTGTCTGTCTGTATGCCCGTGGGGATGCTGTTTGCGTGCCGTGGTGGTTTGATTGCGGGGGTCGGTGGCGGGTGTGGGCGGCGGTAGCGGTAAGCGGTGTTGTTGTTGTCGTGGTTGATTGTCGCCGTGTTTGTGGCGGCGGCCGACGGTTGGTTTTCTGTCACGTTGTTTTGTTTGAATACGTTGGTTGGCTTGCCTGCGTTCGTTCTTCTCGGATGTGTGTCTTGTCTAGTCGTGTCTGGTCTTTGTTTTGTTTCTTTGTGTGTGTTATGTTTTGCAACGGGGGGCACGTTGAGATGTGGAAGGAGTCGGCGGGGATTTCGGTGGCGTGTAGAGCGAGCGAGCGCGCCTGCCTGGCCGTTGGCCGTCGGAGTGGAGTGCGGGTTTTTTTTGTTTTCGAAACGAAAGCGGCGGCCGGCCAGCCACCCGTGCGGTGTGACGTCGGCCGTTGGGTATTGTGCGCTTTGAGCGCCGGGGAGGGATGATGTGTGATTGTTGCGCGCTGCTAGCAGGCAGGCAGAGTGAGCGGGTGTGTGTGGCGGACGGACGGGAAGTGGTGGTTTTTGTTTTTGGGTTGCGGGGCGAGAGGCAGGCGACCGACAAAGTTTGCTCGCGACGGAGAGATGTTAGTGGCCCTGAAAAGGGCCGTTTTTGTTTGTGCGGTGCGGTGCCGCGGCGCGGTTTAGGCGCGCTCGCCGCGGATGCGGCGCGCGAGCTGGATGTCCTTGGGCATGATGGTGACGCGCTTGGCGTGGATTGCGCACAGGTTGGTGTCTTCGAAGAGGCCGACGAGGTAGGCCTCGCTGGCCTCCTGCAGGGCCATGACTGCGGAGCTCTGGAAGCGCAGGTCGGTCTTGAAGTCCTGGGCGATCTCGCGCACTAGGCGCTGGAATGGCAGCTTGCGGATGAGCAGCTCTGTGCTCTTCTGGTAGCGCCTGATTTCTCGCAGGGCGACGGTGCCCGGCCTGTAGCGGTGGGGCTTCTTGACGCCTCCGGTGGCGGGCGCGCTCTTCCTCGCCGCCTTGGTGGCGAGCTGTTTGCGCGGCGCCTTTCCGCCGGTGGACTTGCGGGCCGTTTGCTTTGTGCGGGCCATGGCGGTAGCGTTGGCGGTAGCGGAGCGGCGTGCGTGGAGGTTAGGTGCGGCGCGGCGTCCGGTGCTGCCTTGACAACGGGCCCGCGCGCCTCCGTGCTGCGCTTATATGCCCTCGGTTGCGCGTGGTGGGGGGAGGGCGGGCCAGAGTCTATATAGGGGGGCGGCGGGCGCGCTGGGCGCAGAGAGACCGTCGAGTCAGCGATGCGTCGCGGAACGGACGCGTGCGTCGAGCGCTCCGCTCCGCTGCTCGCTGCAGCAACGACGACCGACACAGCGGACAGGGCCGCGTCCCTGCACGCTGCGAGAGGCGAGTCGAGCACCTCGGATGTACGCCCGCGTTTTCCCGAGTGTGCTCCCCCTCAACCCGGTGCCGCGAACGGTAAGCATCGCCGCAATAGTGTCCCACTGGACACCCTCGCGACCGAAACCGTGTTCCCGGACGAGCCGGACGTACCGCGCGCGTTGAAATCGAGTGCATTAAACGTGACGCAGCTTCCGGAGCAGCCGGCAGGCGACTCCGTGACACAGTCCCCACAGGAGGCACTGCAGACTTTAGTGAACATGCTACCATCTGCAACTGCAAATACTACATATCATGCAGAACCGATGGAGCAGGAAGCAGCCACTAACAAGAGCGAGGAGGTCGTCTCTCGCAAGCGCGCGAACACTGACGACGCGGGATCGGAGGTGCAAAAATACCTCAAGAAGAAAAACGGCAGCGAACACCAGCAGCCCGCCACAAAGCGCGACCGGCGTATCGCACGCCCGCGCAACGCAACCGGCGAAGACGGCTTTGTCAGGCCGAAGAAAACCGCCAGACCAGCTCCAGCAGCAGCTACACAGCAGCCTATCAGCACCGCAAATCTGTTCGATGCCCTCTCAGACAGCGAGGGAGAAGAAGAACAGACCAGCAGTGCAAGACAAGGTCGTGCACCACCGCCAATAGTATTGGAGTACGAGAAAGACTACCGCAGCCTGCAAATCACACTGAACGCAGTGCTCGGAAGAAACAATTATCGCGTGTGTGTAAGCGGCGATTCAGTGTATAAAGTGCGTGTGCAGACAACCGAACTGTACAACAAACTACACAACGCTGCAAGAAGCCAAGGACTGCGATTCTATACCTTTGCAGCCACCAGGAAGCGGCCTTTGAAGGTCGTATTCAAGAGAGTACCCATGAAATACTCTTGCGATCACATCAAAGAAGACCTCGAGGAGCTAGGTCATGTTGTTCACTCGGTCGTGAAAATGAGGGACCCGAAAACAAATCGTCGCGGCCCTCTAGTGCTCATCACAGCAGACAACACGGAGAAAAACCGTGAGTTATACAACTTAAAAATGCTAGGCGCGTGTGAAATCACCGTCGAGAACTTACGCAGTAGCGGAGGACATGCGCAGTGTTTCAGGTGCCTTCAGCCAGGACACGTGGAACGACACTGCGGTATGAAGGAGTATTGCATACGATGTGCGGAGCCTCATGCCACGAATGCGTGCGACAAGGCCGGCGAACCGTACAAAGACTTTCCGGCGAAGTGTAAGCTGTGTGGTGGACCGCATGTTGCAACATATCGCGGCTGCCCACGGCACAAGGAGTTTGAAGCCCGTCTGCGCACAGCACAGGCGAAGAACAAAGCGGCTGTTTCGGCGGGAAACGCCCGAGTGGCGGGAAACGCCGGCGCGGGGCCGGAAGCAAAAACAAAGAGCGGCCGTCGCCGCCGAGGTCGTCGCAGAAGGTCAAGGTACTCTGCGCCACACCCAGGTAACCTCCCACCACGACAGATGGCAGAGCGGCAAGCCGCACAGCCGAAAGCAGCCCGCGTACAAAATGGCGGCCAAGCCCCGCCCAACACCGACGCGAGCGCAATAGGAGCAGCTGGTGCGCAGCGCGAGGCTCAGGTAGTCCCGCCGCCCGCGCAGCCGGCCGCGAACAATGGCGGCCCACCGGGCCCGAACAATGGCGGCCAGGCCCCCACCGCGGCGGCCATCATGCCGCAACGACCAATCACCGGACAGCGCGGCGCGCAGGTAGCTGCGCCACGCCGCAGCCCGGAGGCCAACCAGAGCGCGCGCCGGTGGGAAGCAACTGCGCCCTCCGTACAAAATGGTGGGCAGGTGGCACTGCAACTGGCCGACTTCCCGGCCCTGCGTGAACGCCGACGCCCTGGCAACACCCAGCAAGACACCCGCCATTCTGTCAACAGCAGCAATGGCGGACAGCATGCCGACCGCCATGATGGAAGCGGCCGCTGCTGCACAACACAAGCCGACCGCCTAGACGCCGTCGGCAGCTTGAGCGCCGCCTATGAGCGCATGCTGGCGTCGATGGAGCAGCGCATGTTCGCGATGATGGAGAAGTTCATGTCCATAGTCGCGAACATGATCGGCGAGCTCCCAGCCAAGATGACGGCCGCACTACAGCAGGCAATCCAGACCAACGCATCCCAGCAACATGGCCCGACAAATTAGAGTGTGCCTATGGAATGCCCGCGGCCTCCGCGAACAGGCCGCCGAATTTCGCGAACTCCTGAGACGCGAAAACATAGACGTCTGCCTACTAACGGAAACCTTCCTTAAGCCAGGCGTCCGAGTAGGCGTTTCAAACTACACCTGCCACCGCAACGATCGGCTCACAAGAGGTGGGGGCACGGCAATTTACATTCGCCGCTCCCTCAAACACCACCAGGTCCACATTCCGCCGCTGGAGGCCATCGAAGCAACAGTCGTAGCTGTCGAGACCGCGCACGGCAAAATCACCCTCGGTGCCATCTACAAGCCGCCGAAGAAACAACTGGTACAAGACCTAAATAAGTTGCTATCGCTCCCAGGCAGACTCCTGCTTGGAGGCGACTACAACTCCAAGAACCAAGTATGGCACTCGAGGGTGACAACTCCGAACGGAAGACGCCTCCAACGTCTCGTCGAGCGGCATGGCGCCGTTGTTGTCGCACCCCACGAGCCTACAATTTTTCCGTCGAGAGGCGCGCCGGATATTATCGACGTCATGATCAACAAAGGCGTCCGACAAAATATCACCGCCAGTACAAGGACCTTACTAAATTCGGACCATGCACCGGTGATCTTCGAGGTAGAATCAGAACTTGCACCTCAAACTCGGCGAGGACTAGACCTGCGCGGCATAAACTGGGAGCGTTTCCGTGAAAACATCGTGGGCGCACTGGAACGACTCCCAAGCCCGGCCGAACACGGAGCAAGCGCCGCCTTAGAACACCTGACACGCAGCTTAGTGGACGCTGCGACGGAAGCAACACCGGCCAGGCGAGACACAGACCAGCTGAGCTTCAAACCGAATAGATTGCCGCGACACCTGGAAGAAGCGATCAGCACGAAAAACAGACTCGCCAGGGAATGGCAAAGAACGCGTAATCCGGCCATTAAACGGACGCTCAACAGGATGCGGCGCGAAATCAAAGCCGCGGCTGAAGAACACCGGATCCAGGAGTGGGCGGCGAAAATCTCTTCACTAAACATCGAAGATGGTTCGGCCTGGCAGACAGTCAAGTGCTTTCTCCGCCGGACGATGAAAATCCCACCCCTCCAGGTCGGCGACGACTTCGTTAGCGAGCCGAATGCGAAGGCCAATGCCCTAGCCGACGCGTTCGCCGCTAACTTTACGCCGGTCAACGACCCCATCGACGCAGCACACGTACAACTCGTCAGGGAACGCCTACCGCGTTTCCTTAGAGTAAGGGACCCTGAGGACAACATCACTCCCATCGCTCCCAACGAGGTGAAAGTTGTGCTGCGCCAACTTCAGGGCCGCAAAGCCGCCGGCCACGACCGCATCACAAACGCCCTCCTGAAGCAACTTCCGGACATGGCCGTCGAGAAAATCGCCGAAATCTTCAACGAGGTGCTGAAGTCCGAAGAGTTTCCGAGCGCCTGGAAGCACGCCGAAGTTGTCGCGCTGCCGAAGCCCGGCAAGGACATCCGGCTGGCGAAGAACTACAGACCCATAAGCCTGCTGCCGACGCTCTCAAAACTCTTCGAGAAACTGTATCTGGCACGGCTGCTACGCCACGTCAACGCAGAGGGGCTCCTACCAGACGAACAATTTGGGTTCAGGAGTGAGCACTCGACGACCCAACAGGTGTTACGACTTGCGGAAGAGGCATTCGGAGCCGTCGACCGACGCGAGTACTTCGGCGCTCTCATGCTCGACGTGTCACGCGCCTTTGACTCAGTGTGGCACGATGGCCTCCTGTATAAGTTACTTACACTGGGGGTTCCCGTGTCACATGTGAGTCTCCTGCAGAGCTATCTACAGGACAGGACGTTTCACGTTCGGGCAGACAGTGGAATTTCCACGGAGCGTCGGATACTCGCGGGTGTACCGCAAGGCTCGGTCGTCGGCCCGATCCTCTATTCGCTGTACACGTCGGACCTTCCGCGGGTAGAGCCTGTCAAACTGGCTCTCTACGCCGACGATACCGCTGTATACAGCCGCAGCAACCAAGTCCACACCCTGCAGCGGCGTCTACAGACGGCAACAACGGCCCTCGAGGAGTGGGCCACAACATGGCGCCTGGCCTACAACCCGGAAAAGAGCCAGGCACTAATCATCGCGCTGCGCCCAGTTCCTCAAGGCGCGCCGCAGCTGACAGTCCGTGGAAGGGCAGTACCATGGAGCAACAGCGCCAAATATCTTGGCGTCACGTTCGACAGTCGTCTCACGTGGCGCCAACACATAGAAGAGGTGAGGAGAAAGGCATTGGGACGGCTACGCCTCCTATACCCAGTCATCAACCCCACCTCAACCCTACCAGAAGAACTAGGTCTCACGCTCTACAAGGCAACCATCAGGCCGCTGTTTGATTACGCAGCGGTCGTATGGGGCAACGCAGCTGAGACCAACATCCGCCGCCTTCAAAGAGTGCAAAACAGAGCTTTGAGGGCGGTACTACACCTCCCACCGGACTTCAACACGGAGGAACTCCACGTCATCGCGGACGTCCCTACACTCCGTCAGCGGTTCCAGAGAGCCGCGCGAACTTTTTATGAGAAGACCGCGAACTCGCGCAACCCATTGGTGCGAGTGCTCGGCCAACGACCTCACTGGCGCGCAACATTACGCTGGCCAGACTTACTTCGCAATCTGGAAGACTGAGCCGAAGTAAAGACATTCTCGAAACAGTGTTCATTGTGCAGAACAAGATATAGACAATAAGAAAAGACTTTCCCTAGATTGAAGACATAGACACTAGAAGGAACAGCGCCAATGGCGCTACAGACTTCTATAACTGAATGGAGACGCAGATCACTGCGTCCCACGACATTGCACAGCTGCTGCTGCTGGGCGCAGACCGTAGCCGACTCGCCAGCCGCTGCAGCTGCTGTTTGTGCACGTTTTGCTTTGCCCGAGGAAGGAAGGATGACAGGCCGCGGCAAGGGAGGAAAGGGGCTCGGCAAGGGTGGCGCCAAGCGGCACCGCAAGGTGTTGCGCGACAACATCCAGGGCATCACGAAGCCCGCCATCCGCCGCCTGGCTCGCAGGGGCGGCGTGAAGCGCATCTCTGGTCTGATCTACGAGGAGACCCGCGGGGTGCTGAAGGTGTTCCTGGAGAACGTGATCCGCGACGCGGTGACGTACACTGAGCACGCCAAGCGCAAGACTGTGACGGCCATGGACGTGGTGTACGCCCTGAAGAGGCAGGGGCGCACCCTGTACGGTTTCGGCGGTTAGGCTGCGTCGCAGCGGGCGCTGGCCTTCCCGCGGCCGTGCTTGTGGGTGGGAGAGACTAGAAAACGGCCCTTTTCAGGGCCACCACACTGTTCGGAAGTTGAAAAGTGCGAAAGAGTCTGTGTTGTTGTTGTTGTTGTTGCTGCGTGTGTGTGCGCTGTGTTGTTCGTTTGTTTGTTTGTTTGTTTGTTTGTTTGTTTCTTTCTTTCTTTCCGTTTGAGCGACGTGATGTGGCTGGGAGGGGAGAAGGAAAGGAAACGTGTCATGTGGCTGGCTGTGTGTGGAGCTGCTTCGTTTGTGTTTGTTATTGTGTGTCTTTGTATCGATCGCGACGGAGATGGCGGGCTGTGTGTTGTTGTGCGAGAGAGGCGGTAATTATTTGCTTGCGTGGTTTGGCTCTGTGTGTTTGCGGCGGCGTTGGGGTTTCCGAGGCAAGGCGTGTGGGCATAGGCGGCCGGATCAGCTGTTTCGTTCGTGTCGACGGCCGTTGCGCGCGGGAGTGGAGGGCGGTGTGTCGACACGCCTCCCTTTAACAATGGTCATTATTGCTGCCGTTGTCGTTTGGAAGGCGACTCTGCGACCGTGCAAAATGTGTGTGTGTGTGTGTGTGTGTGTGTGTGTGTGTGTGTGTGTGTGTGTGTGCGGGCTGTGTGGACGACAAGATGGCGGACGTGCGCCGGCGGCGGCTGTGCTGTGAAAGTGCAAAGTTGAAACAAAACAAGGTGCGGCGAGGACGACTGAAATTTTGCTTTGGACGTAGGTTTGTGTGGTGGCCCTGAAAAGGGCCGATTGTTGTGGGCCGGGCCGAGCCGAGCCGGCAAAGCGCGTTGCGTGCAGGGGAGCACGCGGCGCTGCGATTGCCTGGCCTCCTTTAGGCCTTCTTCTCGGTCTTCTTTGGCAGCAGGACGGCCTGGATGTTGGGTAGGACACCACCCTGTGCGATGGTGACGCCCGACAGGAGCTTGTTGAGCTCCTCGTCGTTGCGGATGGCAAGCTGCAGGTGGCGCGGGATGATGCGCGTCTTCTTGTTGTCGCGGGCCGCGTTTCCGGCCAGCTCGAGCACCTCAGCCGCGAGGTACTCCATGACGGCGGCGAGGTAGACGGGCGCCCCGGCGCCGACGCGCTCTGCGTAGTTTCCCTTGCGCAGGAGGCGGTGGATTCTGCCGACCGGGAACTGGAGCCCAGCCCTGCTTGAGCGGGACTTTGACTTGCCCTTGACTTTGCCTCCCTTTCCGCGTCCGGACATGGCGATGGGCTAGCGACGGTGCACACGAGAAGGAAACGAAAACGACCGGTGCGAGCGGCAGCGAGTCGAGCAGCGGAGTGCGTGCCGGCGCAGCCGGGGTGGGGGTGCTTTATGGGCTCGGGTGCGGCGGCCGGTTGCGCGCGCGCCCCATTGGTCGGCGGCCGCAACAGGGCGAGCTGGTAAAGGTGCGGCGGCGGCTGGCGGCGGGTGCCACTGTGTGGGGAGACGCTGACTAGAGCGGAGCGCTTGCTACTGGTGTTGCTGCTGCCGCCGTACGTTGGTTCGAGATGCCGCCCAAGACTAGCGGGAAGGCCGCCAAGAAGGCTGGCAAGGCGCAGAAGAACATTTCGAAGGGCGACAAGAAGAAGAAGCGCAAGAGGAAGGAGAGCTATGCCATCTACATCTACAAGGTGCTGAAGCAGGTGCACCCTGACACGGGCATCTCGTCGAAGGCGATGAGCATCATGAACAGCTTCGTGAACGACATTTTCGAGCGCATTGCGGCCGAGGCTTCTCGCCTGGCGCACTACAACAAGCGCTCGACCATCACGTCCCGCGAGATCCAGACCGCTGTGCGGCTGTTGCTGCCTGGCGAGCTGGCCAAGCACGCCGTGAGCGAGGGCACGAAGGCGGTGACCAAGTACACGAGCTCCAAGTAAGGAGGTGGCTCTGGAACGGAAGGAAGGATGGAGAGAGAATGCTCCTCCGTTGCGAGAGCGGCAAAACGGCCCTTTTCAGGGCCACCAACTTGCCTTTTGCGGGAAGGGCGGAATTGTTGTTGTTGTTTGTGTGGACGGCTGTGATGTATGTGTGCATTTTGATTGTGGGTGGGGGGGCGCGTCAAAGCGTGTTGCGCGGGGTACGGCCACGAGGTTGGTCGCCGTGGCGTGGAATGGTGGCACGCCTCGTTGGCGTGGTTTTTGACCCATTTGGTGTTGTTGGTGTGTGTGTTACCTGTCTGCGAGGGGGGACAGTGCGATCGCCGACTTTTGTGTCACCGTAACGACGGCCGTTTGCGGGTTTGTTTTTTGCACATCATACATGGCGAGGGTGAAATGTGAAATGTTGTTTTTTTTTGTGGTTTTTGTTTGCCGCCCACTATTCCCTTTGCTGTACGCCGAGTTTGACAATGGTGCGACGTAACTGCAGCGTGGAGGTGTGTGAGTGACGTTGAAATGAACGTGCCATGAAGACGCATTGTTGTTGCATTGTACTGTACGTGTACGGCGACACGCACGATGATGTACCATTCGACTCTGATTTTTGATAGCCGTGTCTGACTGATTGCGTACGACGCACGCACACCGATGTCGTCATTCAAGATGCACGCGTGTCCAGTGCAGTACAGTAAGCGCGACGCTAGACGACGGCGGCGGCGGCGGCGGCCGTTTTTGGCGAATGTCTGTACACGTGTTTGTCTGTGTCCATCCGGTATGTATTTGTTTGTTTGAAAGTGTTTTGTGTGTCGGTGACGTGGTCCGATCCGTCGCCCCCCTGAGTAACTGTCGATCGGCGCGATAGACCGGCGTCACGCAACTGAACCGAAGTCGTGGGCACACCCGTCATACTGTTGTACACCGTCGCGCTGAGAACGGTAACGACAGGTTGACTTTGATCGGTCGAATGTCTGGGCAGAACGTGAGGAAGGAGGCAAGAGTGCAGGAGGAAAGGACAGAGGGGGGGGGGGCAAAAGAGAGAGGAAGGGAAAAAGGGGAGAAACGCATTCGTAGAGCAACGGAACGTTCCCGTGTCGGAGGCGTATTGGAGCCGCACTGAAATGCGTTTAACGGCGGCGCGGCTGCAAGTGTCTGCCGTGGTGAACGTTACCTTTGACGGCTGCATTGGCCTTTGCTTTTTGCTTTTGCTTTCGCTTTCGCTTTCCCGGTTGTACGTAACGTTTGTTGGTATGGTTGGTTCTGAGGAAGAGTGTGTGACAGTGCCGTGCCGTCCATGTTCGTGTGCCCTCCCATTGTGTGTATGCTATTGTCTGTGTACTTGAATGATGTATGTAGGTGTTAGTGGACGTGTTTTACCAGTGGGGGGAAATGGATCGTCGATAGTTGGCGTCACTCTGTCACGGTCGAGATGACGCACCCTCCGTACAGAAAGGTGTCGGGAAAGTGTGTGTGTGTGTGTGTGTGTGTGTGTGTGTGTGTGTGTGTGTGTGTGCGTGCGTGCGTCCGTGAATTGGCAGTGTTTGGAGGTGGGCGTGCCCTGCATGTGGCCCGGAAGGCTGTTCGTTTGGCGGTAGTGTTGTGTGGACAGGGGAGGGGCATGCGTAACGCTGCTGGCATGGCATTTCGGGAGATGGGAGGGGGCAAACGAGGAAACGAGGAGCGGCGGCCAAAGACGGGACGGGGAGGGGCGCGGTGTGGGTGGCTTGCGCCTGTGCTCGGCGTTGTGGTTTGTGCAAAAGAGGAGGAGAAAAACAATGAGTTGCCAGGGAGGGGAGCGGTGTTGTGTTGTGGTTGTCGTGGTGTAGCCGCAGACGCGGCTGTCAGTGAACGTGGCGAGACGGACGGATGCGCGGAGGGGCGGGGGCGGCGCATTTCGCCGGTGCCGTGCCGTGCCGTGCCATGCCATGCCTGAAAGCCGCGTGGTCGCTGTGTTGTTGGTGGCGTGGGGGCGAGGAGAGTACCGTACGGGTGTGCTTGTGCGCCGGAAATGGCACACTGCGCCTGCCCGTCTTGGAGGCTGATGGCTGTGGTGTGGAAATGGGGCGCGGTGATGTTGAAGCAGTTGAAGAACAGAAAAGAAACCAAGAAGAAAACGGAAGGCGTGATGCGGCGGTGGTGGTGAGAGCGGGAAAAACAAAACAAAACAAAAAAAAAGAAAGAAAAAAAAACAACAAGAAAAAAGAAGGAAAAACAACAAGAAACAAAAAAAGAAAACAAAAAGTCTATCAATATTAAAATGTAAATGGAAATGGAAATGGAAATGGACCCAGGTATAACCTCCCTGCACAAATAGCAGAGAGTCCGATGATAATAAAAATGTGCCAGAATGTTAACGTCCCTACAAAACAAACCCAACGATAATATTAATGAAAGAATGAACCGTATGTAACATTGCAACAGACATAATGGAACCTGATAAATTGTATAAGGGCAGCAGCGTTGACCTTTGGCCCTGTATTCAGAATAAAAAGAGCCAAAGATCGTTACCCCAATGAAAAAGACACTGAAACACGTATGTAACATAGCAGCGATGGCGAGACATTGTAGCATCTGTGACCAGAGAGTTTGCGCTGGACCGCGCGAGTGTTGCGAGCGGTTCTCAGTCAGTCAGTCAGTCAGTCAGTCAGTCAGTCAGTCGTTGCGAGTCTGTAGCTCTGTCTAGTTGAGGGCTGTACTCTGTCAGTAGTCGTCGCGTGCAGTACGCTAATAGTCGTCATGCAGAGCGGTCGGTCAGTAGTAGCAGCCGAGTGCGGTTGTGTGATGTAGGCGGTCGGCAACACTGGTCAAGATGGTGAAGGAGGTATACTGTTAATTAATATAATCATTAGATAATGAAAAATTATATTTATTGTAATTAATTCTCCAACAAGTTCCCCAAAAATAATTTTTATTTCAAAAGCATTTTTCAAAAATGTAATGTTTTATTGAACTAAAGAGTTCGTTGCACTTCCCATTTCATTCCACTTCTTTGAAGAAAAATTTCACTAAAATCACAAAAAAAGAGAATATTATTATTTGCAATGCAGTTCCTCCAAGCGCTGCGCAACAACAAGAGCAGAAATGTGACATCCATTTATTCTGAGGTAAGACTTTAATTCTGATTGTTTTGCACAGGGCCAAAGACCGATATTTCGGCTCAATTGAAGTTTCTTGTCACTGAACGGACTTTAAATGTTGTGAAGAATTTATATTTGAGTCGGATTGCGAATTTCACATTTTTGTTGCCATTTTCAATACCTCTCATTGTGGGCGAGGTTACAATTAGCGCAATGTCCATTAGCATCCGTAAATAACATTGTCCATTATTTTAAATTTTGCGGGGAGGTTACAACACACAAAAAAAAAAAAAAAAACAAAAAAGTTGCATTTATATCCGCTCCTCAATTGTAGATACCCCTTACACAGCTGTGTGCAATGAATGAGTGCTGGCTGGTAATTAATTGCACTCCTTGGAGGGAAATGCCATAGGAAGTAGTCTTTAAAAAGTGAATGTTTTTCGTTAAAAGACAAAAGTTGCTTTAGAAAAAAGTAATAGTGGGGCTTTTGTTGTTGAACAAAATAAGTACAATGAACATACGTTATCAGATTTGCGCAATGCAGCTTCACACTACCTTTTGATTATAACACAATATACTATACATCGTCCCGAACCGTGACCAGAGTCGCGAGACGAGCAGAGCACGCCGCCGACGCCCGCTCAGTACAACCGTCCACCCGCTACTACTGTCGACCGACTACTACCTCTCCCGACTCGCGCTACAATATATATAACAACTGTTCCTGGCGACCCGGTGCGTGCCACTACTGTCGTCTGGCGCGGTCCAAGCGCCGACTAGCAACGATAAATAACTCTCTGGTCAGACAGAGATGCTGTCATGCCTCGCCATCGCTCTGGTAACGAATACATACGTGTTGCAGCGTGCGTACCACCGGAACACGCAGTGGCGGAGCCAAAGACTGTGTTGTCGAGGTCGAGTGCGAGCGGGAAGAGAGGCAGCGTCGGCACGGAGATGCAAGCGAGCGAGACGCACGGGGGCTGCGGCGTGGCGCGTTTGCGGTCGGCGCCTTTGGTGGCAACGGCCGGGACAAGCAGCGGTGTATGGTGTGGTGCGGGGCGGACAGGGGCGGCGGTGGACGGGGAGGAGGCGGCGCGACGACGGCATGGGGGCGAAAACGGGACGGGGGACGGCGGATGTTGAGAGGCGTCACGCGCGGACAGGACACAGGACACAGACACAGAGACACACAGATTGGAAAGGGAGGGTGCGCGGTAGTAGTTGGGAATGTGCGTACCGTGCGGGATGGGAGTGGGCGAGGAACACGGTCGTGGCCCCTGTTTGTGGGTGCGTGTGATGACGTCGGTGTGTTGTGGGAAGGGAAGGTGCTGTGGCGGCGGCGCGTAATGGGCGTAGGCCGAAAAGAGAAAGGAACGTGGGCAGTGTGTTGGCAAGCGTCGGTTCGACTGCGACGTTGATGGGCAGGGCAAGGTTAATGGTGGTAGGAGTAGGCGTGTGGGCGCAAAAAATCTGCCGCTGCAGGCGGTGCCGTAACCGCCATGGGGCGGGAAGGAGAGAGGGCCAAAGAAAGAAAGAAAGAAGAAAACAAAATAAAAAAAAAAAAGGAGGGGGGGGGGGGGGCGAAAGGAAGGCAGGAAGGACAAGAGGCGAGGCGACGGCTTGCTTTGTGTATCGGTCGGTCTCTGGCTATGCTTCGTTTTCTGCAGCAGGGTCGGTGCGCGGCGTGGCTCGCGGCAGTGGGAACGCCTGGCGGCTGGACGGCCAGCAATGCGGTTGGATGGGCGGCCACAGCACCGCACCTGTGCCCGAGGAGGAGACGCTGGCGGCGGGCCCTGAGGTGAGGCCGGCTCGGCTCGGCTGGGGCTGTGGATGTGTAGGTGTGCGCCGCTGCTGCAACAACGAGTAAAACGCGAGAAGAAGGGATGGCGGTAGAGAGAAAAAAAAAAAAAAGGTCGTGTTGTGTTGATGCGCAGGCAGACGCGTACAGAGAGACGAGCCCGGTCTGCAGCAGGGTGTGGCCGTGCCGAGTGCAGAGCAGCGGCGGCTCGGTTCGGTTCGGTTCGGCCCGGCGGGCCGCGCTGTTGTCGCGGACGTGAGCGCCCCCTGGCGGGTGGCCGGAGGCGGCGCGGCGTGTTGGACGTGTGGCTGGTGGCAGTGCACAATTTGCGAGTGGCTGGCGGTGTGGCGTGGCGGTTGGCGCGTCGGGCGGCGGAGAGGGAGAGAGAGGAGAGGTATGTGTTGCGGGCGCCCTTTGCTGCGCTGCGTCGTTGCGTGTGCCGTACAGGGCGGGCGCTTGTCGACTGTGTGGGCGGTGTGGCGAATTGGCGTGAAACGGCTGCCGAGAGGTGTGTGGTAGCGAGCCGGTCGGTGTCAGTGCGAAGGGGAATGTGCGTGCGTTTGGCGGTTTCGGTGTGCTTTTTGCGGCGTGAGAGTGGGAATTAGTGGGGCCGGCTGTTGTGTTTGTTCCTTGTGTCTTGTGTCGTGTAGGTAGCTTGATGGCAACGTGGAAGGACGCCGGTTTCGTTTCGAGCCTTGCGTGTGGTTGTCGACGTTGACTGGTTGGCGTGTGCCGATGCACGTGCATGTGTGGGTCGCGAGTGCGTTTTTGGCTGGCTGTGTGTGTGTGTGTGTTTTGGGGGGGAAGGGGGAGGCGGTGGTGAAAGTGCAGTCGTTGCCACGGGCGTCGTCGGGTCGGGTGGGGCTGGGGCTGTGCGTCGTGGCGGAAAGGTGGTAGGTTGCGGGAAGCGAGCCCGTCGTTGACGGTGTCGCGTGAGTTGTGAATCGAGTGGGGCGCGGGGCGCGGGGCGCGGGACAGGAGCAGCGTGCCGCTGCGTCGTGGTCGTCAGCAGAGGCTGTGCGTGTGCTTGTCCTTTTTGTGGGCGGTTCGTGCGAGGCGTTTTTGTTTTGTGTTGCCCTAGTTGTTAGTTTATTTTGTTTGTGTTTGTTATTTTGAGACGACGACTGGTTGGTGGCGTGCGCGCGAAGTGGCGGTGTGCGCTTCCCGTGTCGTTTGTGTTGTTTTTTTTTTGTTTTTGTTTTTGTGTGTTTTTTTTTGCACTGGGCCCCGGGGGGTGGGTGGGTGCGTGCGTGTGTGTCGATTGCCGGCTGGCGAAAGGTGCGCCATCGGCGGGGTGGGTCGCCGGCACGAGTAGAGGCGGCGGCGTTGTTGCTGTTGTTGTGTGGTGTTTGTTTTGTTCGGCTGTGTCGGCGAGCTGTGTTGCGGTGCGTGTGAATGGTGGTGCAAAAGTGCTGGCGTTGGGGCTGCGACTGCGACGGCGGCGAGCCGCGGGCGCGCATGATAGTGATGTTGTGAACAGCGGCTGTGTACGGTAGTGGTGTTGTTGTAGCACGACGTGCATCCGGGCCGGCGCGGAAAGCGCAGTTGCGGGCGGTTGCCCTTCGGTGCCAGCCATGTCGCGTGAGCGGCGGGTTGCTGTGGTGTCGACACGTGGTGCTCTGGGTTGTTGTGTGGTGCCCTTTGGCCGGTGGGGGTGGTTCGCGTGCGTCTCGTTCGCGCTCGGTATCTGGTCGTGGTCGTGCTGCTCCCCCGTCTGTCGGCGGTTTTCGACGTCGTCTGTACGTTTTTGTCCGTTTGCGGCGGTGCCTGCCGACGTCGTCCCGTCGCGACCTTTCAACCGAAAGTGTGGCGCCCGAAGGTGAACGAACGTAACCCTGACCTCGGCGCTTTACGCTGAGCCGAGCGAACCGAACCGAACCTAACCTGTGGTGTGGTGAGGTGAGCTCAGCCTGTGAGCCCCAAACGTCTACGTAAGGTAAGCTGTCCGGCGGCTCACGCCTCACGTTTTGAACGCTTTTTTAACCTACGTTTGACGCTTCTTAACCTAGCACTGACCCCTTAACCTAACGTGTAACGTAACCTAACGTAACCTAACCTAACCTAACCTCTGACGCCTGACGTGTTTGAATGCTTAACCTAAGTTTGACGCTTAACCTAACCCAAGTCCCCTTAACCTAACCCACGTCCACCTAACCTAACCGAACCTAACCTAGACGTGTAAACGTAATGTGTAACGCGCAACGTGTAAGGTCGGCTGTCGTGTGTGCTGACGGCAGATTGGGTTGGTCTGTAGATTCGGATTGCGGTTTGCCTCGGTCGAGGGGTTGGGTCGGAAGCGGCGAGGGGCGGCGGCGCCTGTTGCGCAGGCGGCGTCCGTTTGCGGCGGGCAATTGTTGAGAAACGGCTGTGAATGTTGGCGGGCGAGAGGAGGAGGACGGCGCGCGATGTGGCCCGACGGCTGCGGGCCGATCGGGAAACGGCGGGAGGGCGACGGAAGGCGATGGGGCGGCGGAGGCGCGTTTGCACGGCCGTCATCGCCGCACGCCTCGGCTTGTGTGGCTGTGGCGCCGGCCGCGCTGGCCGGGCTGCCGCGGCGACGGTGTGGGAGTTTTGCCGAAGGTTTGGCCATTGTGGCGGGTCGTCGGCTGGGGCTGTGGGGGCGGCATTTGGGCGGGGGCGGCGATTCTCGGCGGGCCGACCCAGGCTGTAGCGCGCGGTAGCTGCAGTTTGGCCGTGGTTTGCGGCGCTGCCGTGGCGACTGGTTGGCGACTGTGGTGTGGCTGTGTGTAGCCCCATCCTCGGTGGTTTGAAAGGCGCGGGCGGTTGTGGCGCAGCTTTGGGGCTGCTCCGCACAGGCTGTCGGACGTTGGGCGGTAGCAAGCGCGGGAGGCGCGGCGCGGCGGCGCGCAGAGTGGCGGCCGCTCTCTCGGCCGTCCGCGCCCGCCCGCGACACTGGCTGGGCCCTTGTGATTCTCTGCTCTGCTCTGCCGTGCTGTGCTGTGCTTGCGTGCCTGCCGTCCCGCTCGCTCTCGCTCTCGCTCTCGCTGTGTGTTACGCGCGTCGTCGAAATGGCAGATCAGGCGGCTACGAACGAGACTGCTGCGGCACCCGCCGCCACCGGCACTACGAAGAAGGCCAAGTCTGCGTCGTCTGCGAAGAAGCCGCGCGCCAAGCCTGCGCACCCGCGCACCTCTGAGATGGTGACGGCCGCCATCAAGAGTCTGAAGGAGCGCGGCGGGTCGTCGCTGCAGGCGATCAAGAAGTACATAGCCGCGCACTACAAGCTGGACGCGGAGAAGCTGGCGCCGTTTATCAAGAAGTACCTCAAGTCGGCCGTCGTGGCGGGCGAGCTGGTGCAGACGAAGGGGAAGGGCGCGTCCGGCTCGTTCAAGCTTGCCGGCGCCGGCGGCGGGGGGGCGGCCGAGGGCGGCAAGGCTCGTGCTGGCGGTGCCAAGAAGAAGCGCGCCGCTCCGGCCAGCAAGGAGAAGAAGGGCGCCCGTGCGGCCGGCGCAAAGAAGGCTGGTGGCGTGAAGGCGGCGACCGGTCGGAAGGCGGGCGCCGCCAAGAAGGCGTCTGCGGCGTCGGCCGCTCCCGCGGGTGCGAAGAAGGCGGCTGCGGCCAAGCCGGCCAAGGCCAAGTCGCCGTCGAAGGCGAAGAAGGCCGCCAAGGTTCCGACGAAGAAGCCGAAGGCGCCGCGCCCGAAGAAGGCGACGACGCCGTCTAAGGCGAAGGCTTCGCCCAAGAAGAAGAAGTAGAGTAGAGTAGAGGAGAAAGAGATGGGAAAGGAAGGGTTTGGCGCTTGACCCCGTCGTCCCCACCCCCCGTCGTCGTCTAGTGGCGCGCAAGAGACGCGCGGCCCAAAACGGCCCTTCTCAGGGCCATCAAAGCACGTCGGGGAAGGTTTTGATTGTCGTGTTGCGTTTGGTGTGGGTGTCTGTCTGTATGCCCGTGGGGATGCTGTTTGCGTGCCGTGGTGGTTTGATTGCGGGGGTCGGTGGCGGGTGTGGGCGGCGGTAGCGGTAAGCGGTGTTGTTGTTGTCGTGGTTGATTGTCGCCGTGTTTGTGGCGGCGGCCGACGGTTGGTTTTCTGTCACGTTGTTTTGTTTGAATACGTTGGTTGGCTTGCCTGCGTTCGTTCTTCTCGGATGTGTGTCTTGTCTAGTCGTGTCTGGTCTTTGTTTTGTTTCTTTGTGTGTGTTATGTTTTGCAACGGGGGGCACGTTGAGATGTGGAAGGAGTCGGCGGGGATTTCGGTGGCGTGTAGAGCGAGCGAGCGCGCCTGCCTGGCCGTTGGCCGTCGGAGTGGAGTGCGGGTTTTTTTTGTTTTCGAAACGAAAGCGGCGGCCGGCCAGCCACCCGTGCGGTGTGACGTCGGCCGTTGGGTATTGTGCGCTTTGAGCGCCGGGGAGGGATGATGTGTGATTGTTGCGCGCTGCTAGCAGGCAGGCAGAGTGAGCGGGTGTGTGTGGCGGACGGACGGGAAGTGGTGGTTTTTGTTTTTGGGTTGCGGGGCGAGAGGCAGGCGACCGACAAAGTTTGCTCGCGACGGAGAGATGTTAGTGGCCCTGAAAAGGGCCGTTTTTGTTTGTGCGGTGCGGTGCCGCGGCGCGGTTTAGGCGCGCTCGCCGCGGATGCGGCGCGCGAGCTGGATGTCCTTGGGCATGATGGTGACGCGCTTGGCGTGGATTGCGCACAGGTTGGTGTCTTCGAAGAGGCCGACGAGGTAGGCCTCGCTGGCCTCCTGCAGGGCCATGACTGCGGAGCTCTGGAAGCGCAGGTCGGTCTTGAAGTCCTGGGCGATCTCGCGCACTAGGCGCTGGAATGGCAGCTTGCGGATGAGCAGCTCTGTGCTCTTCTGGTAGCGCCTGATTTCTCGCAGGGCGACGGTGCCCGGCCTGTAGCGGTGGGGCTTCTTGACGCCTCCGGTGGCGGGCGCGCTCTTCCTCGCCGCCTTGGTGGCGAGCTGTTTGCGCGGCGCCTTTCCGCCGGTGGACTTGCGGGCCGTTTGCTTTGTGCGGGCCATGGCGGTAGCGTTGGCGGTAGCGGAGCGGCGTGCGTGGAGGTTAGGTGCGGCGCGGCGTCCGGTGCTGCCTTGACAACGGGCCCGCGCGCCTCCGTGCTGCGCTTATATGCCCTCGGTTGCGCGTGGTGGGGGGAGGGCGGGCCAGAGTCTATATAGGGGGGCGGCGGGCGCGCTGGGCGCAGACCGTAGCCGACTCGC
Source organism: Schistocerca piceifrons (assembly GCF_021461385.2). Taxonomy (NCBI): domain Eukaryota; kingdom Metazoa; phylum Arthropoda; class Insecta; order Orthoptera; family Acrididae; genus Schistocerca; species Schistocerca piceifrons. Next base: position 4,950 of record NW_025728112.1, on the reverse strand, counting down.
CAGCCGCTGCAGCTGCTGTTTGTGCACGTTTTGCTTTGCCCGAGGAAGGAAGGATGACAGGCCGCGGCAAGGGAGGAAAGGGGCTCGGCAAGGGTGGCGCCAAGCGGCACCGCAAGGTGTTGCGCGACAACATCCAGGGCATCACGAAGCCCGCCATCCGCCGCCTGGCTCGCAGGGGCGGCGTGAAGCGCATCTCTGGTCTGATCTACGAGGAGACCCGCGGGGTGCTGAAGGTGTTCCTGGAGAACGTGATCCGCGACGCGGTGACGTACACTGAGCACGCCAAGCGCAAGACTGTGACGGCCATGGACGTGGTGTACGCCCTGAAGAGGCAGGGGCGCACCCTGTACGGTTTCGGCGGTTAGGCTGCGTCGCAGCGGGCGCTGGCCTTCCCGCGGCCGTGCTTGTGGGTGGGAGAGACTAGAAAACGGCCCTTTTCAGGGCCACCACACTGTTCGGAAGTTGAAAAGTGCGAAAGAGTCTGTGTTGTTGTTGTTGTTGTTGCTGCGTGTGTGTGCGCTGTGTTGTTCGTTTGTTTGTTTGTTTGTTTGTTTGTTTGTTTCTTTCTTTCTTTCCGTTTGAGCGACGTGATGTGGCTGGGAGGGGAGAAGGAAAGGAAACGTGTCATGTGGCTGGCTGTGTGTGGAGCTGCTTCGTTTGTGTTTGTTATTGTGTGTCTTTGTATCGATCGCGACGGAGATGGCGGGCTGTGTGTTGTTGTGCGAGAGAGGCGGTAATTATTTGCTTGCGTGGTTTGGCTCTGTGTGTTTGCGGCGGCGTTGGGGTTTCCGAGGCAAGGCGTGTGGGCATAGGCGGCCGGATCAGCTGTTTCGTTCGTGTCGACGGCCGTTGCGCGCGGGAGTGGAGGGCGGTGTGTCGACACGCCTCCCTTTAACAATGGTCATTATTGCTGCCGTTGTCGTTTGGAAGGCGACTCTGCGACCGTGCAAAATGTGTGTGTGTGTGTGTGTGTGTGTGTGTGTGTGTGTGTGTGTGCGGGCTGTGTGGACGACAAGATGGCGGACGTGCGCCGGCGGCGGCTGTGCTGTGAAAGTGCAAAGTTGAAACAAAACAAGGTGCGGCGAGGACGACTGAAATTTTGCTTTGGACGTAGGTTTGTGTGGTGGCCCTGAAAAGGGCCGATTGTTGTGGGCCGGGCCGAGCCGAGCCGGCAAAGCGCGTTGCGTGCAGGGGAGCACGCGGCGCTGCGATTGCCTGGCCTCCTTTAGGCCTTCTTCTCGGTCTTCTTTGGCAGCAGGACGGCCTGGATGTTGGGTAGGACACCACCCTGTGCGATGGTGACGCCCGACAGGAGCTTGTTGAGCTCCTCGTCGTTGCGGATGGCAAGCTGCAGGTGGCGCGGGATGATGCGCGTCTTCTTGTTGTCGCGGGCCGCGTTTCCGGCCAGCTCGAGCACCTCAGCCGCGAGGTACTCCATGACGGCGGCGAGGTAGACGGGCGCCCCGGCGCCGACGCGCTCTGCGTAGTTTCCCTTGCGCAGGAGGCGGTGGATTCTGCCGACCGGGAACTGGAGCCCAGCCCTGCTTGAGCGGGACTTTGACTTGCCCTTGACTTTGCCTCCCTTTCCGCGTCCGGACATGGCGATGGGCTAGCGACGGTGCACACGAGAAGGAAACGAAAACGACCGGTGCGAGCGGCAGCGAGTCGAGCAGCGGAGTGCGTGCCGGCGCAGCCGGGGTGGGGGTGCTTTATGGGCTCGGGTGCGGCGGCCGGTTGCGCGCGCGCCCCATTGGTCGGCGGCCGCAACAGGGCGAGCTGGTAAAGGTGCGGCGGCGGCTGGCGGCGGGTGCCACTGTGTGGGGAGACGCTGACTAGAGCGGAGCGCTTGCTACTGGTGTTGCTGCTGCCGCCGTACGTTGGTTCGAGATGCCGCCCAAGACTAGCGGGAAGGCCGCCAAGAAGGCTGGCAAGGCGCAGAAGAACATTTCGAAGGGCGACAAGAAGAAGAAGCGCAAGAGGAAGGAGAGCTATGCCATCTACATCTACAAGGTGCTGAAGCAGGTGCACCCTGACACGGGCATCTCGTCGAAGGCGATGAGCATCATGAACAGCTTCGTGAACGACATTTTCGAGCGCATTGCGGCCGAGGCTTCTCGCCTGGCGCACTACAACAAGCGCTCGACCATCACGTCCCGCGAGATCCAGACCGCTGTGCGGCTGTTGCTGCCTGGCGAGCTGGCCAAGCACGCCGTGAGCGAGGGCACGAAGGCGGTGACCAAGTACACGAGCTCCAAGTAAGGAGGTGGCTCTGGAACGGAAGGAAGGATGGAGAGAGAATGCTCCTCCGTTGCGAGAGCGGCAAAACGGCCCTTTTCAGGGCCACCAACTTGCCTTTTGCGGGAAGGGCGGAATTGTTGTTGTTGTTTGTGTGGACGGCTGTGATGTATGTGTGCATTTTGATTGTGGGTGGGGGGGCGCGTCAAAGCGTGTTGCGCGGGGTACGGCCACGAGGTTGGTCGCCGTGGCGTGGAATGGTGGCACGCCTCGTTGGCGTGGTTTTTGACCCATTTGGTGTTGTTGGTGTGTGTGTTACCTGTCTGCGAGGGGGGACAGTGCGATCGCCGACTTTTGTGTCACCGTAACGACGGCCGTTTGCGGGTTTGTTTTTTGCACATCATACATGGCGAGGGTGAAATGTGAAATGTTGTTTTTTTTTGTGGTTTTTGTTTGCCGCCCACTATTCCCTTTGCTGTACGCCGAGTTTGACAATGGTGCGACGTAACTGCAGCGTGGAGGTGTGTGAGTGACGTTGAAATGAACGTGCCATGAAGACGCATTGTTGTTGCATTGTACTGTACGTGTACGGCGACACGCACGATGATGTACCATTCGACTCTGATTTTTGATAGCCGTGTCTGACTGATTGCGTACGACGCACGCACACCGATGTCGTCATTCAAGATGCACGCGTGTCCAGTGCAGTACAGTAAGCGCGACGCTAGACGACGGCGGCGGCGGCGGCGGCCGTTTTTGGCGAATGTCTGTACACGTGTTTGTCTGTGTCCATCCGGTATGTATTTGTTTGTTTGAAAGTGTTTTGTGTGTCGGTGACGTGGTCCGATCCGTCGCCCCCCTGAGTAACTGTCGATCGGCGCGATAGACCGGCGTCACGCAACTGAACCGAAGTCGTGGGCACACCCGTCATACTGTTGTACACCGTCGCGCTGAGAACGGTAACGACAGGTTGACTTTGATCGGTCGAATGTCTGGGCAGAACGTGAGGAAGGAGGCAAGAGTGCAGGAGGAAAGGACAGAGGGGGGGGGGGCAAAAGAGAGAGGAAGGGAAAAAGGGGAGAAACGCATTCGTAGAGCAACGGAACGTTCCCGTGTCGGAGGCGTATTGGAGCCGCACTGAAATGCGTTTAACGGCGGCGCGGCTGCAAGTGTCTGCCGTGGTGAACGTTACCTTTGACGGCTGCATTGGCCTTTGCTTTTTGCTTTTGCTTTCGCTTTCGCTTTCCCGGTTGTACGTAACGTTTGTTGGTATGGTTGGTTCTGAGGAAGAGTGTGTGACAGTGCCGTGCCGTCCATGTTCGTGTGCCCTCCCATTGTGTGTATGCTATTGTCTGTGTACTTGAATGATGTATGTAGGTGTTAGTGGACGTGTTTTACCAGTGGGGGGAAATGGATCGTCGATAGTTGGCGTCACTCTGTCACGGTCGAGATGACGCACCCTCCGTACAGAAAGGTGTCGGGAAAGTGTGTGTGTGTGTGTGTGTGTGTGTGTGTGTGTGTGTGTGTGTGTGCGTGCGTGCGTCCGTGAATTGGCAGTGTTTGGAGGTGGGCGTGCCCTGCATGTGGCCCGGAAGGCTGTTCGTTTGGCGGTAGTGTTGTGTGGACAGGGGAGGGGCATGCGTAACGCTGCTGGCATGGCATTTCGGGAGATGGGAGGGGGCAAACGAGGAAACGAGGAGCGGCGGCCAAAGACGGGACGGGGAGGGGCGCGGTGTGGGTGGCTTGCGCCTGTGCTCGGCGTTGTGGTTTGTGCAAAAGAGGAGGAGAAAAACAATGAGTTGCCAGGGAGGGGAGCGGTGTTGTGTTGTGGTTGTCGTGGTGTAGCCGCAGACGCGGCTGTCAGTGAACGTGGCGAGACGGACGGATGCGCGGAGGGGCGGGGGCGGCGCATTTCGCCGGTGCCGTGCCGTGCCGTGCCATGCCATGCCTGAAAGCCGCGTGGTCGCTGTGTTGTTGGTGGCGTGGGGGCGAGGAGAGTACCGTACGGGTGTGCTTGTGCGCCGGAAATGGCACACTGCGCCTGCCCGTCTTGGAGGCTGATGGCTGTGGTGTGGAAATGGGGCGCGGTGATGTTGAAGCAGTTGAAGAACAGAAAAGAAACCAAGAAGAAAACGGAAGGCGTGATGCGGCGGTGGTGGTGAGAGCGGGAAAAACAAAACAAAACAAAAAAAAAGAAAGAAAAAAAAACAACAAGAAAAAAGAAGGAAAAACAACAAGAAACAAAAAAAGAAAACAAAAAGTCTATCAATATTAAAATGTAAATGGAAATGGAAATGGAAATGGACCCAGGTATAACCTCCCTGCACAAATAGCAGAGAGTCCGATGATAATAAAAATGTGCCAGAATGTTAACGTCCCTACAAAACAAACCCAACGATAATATTAATGAAAGAATGAACCGTATGTAACATTGCAACAGACATAATGGAACCTGATAAATTGTATAAGGGCAGCAGCGTTGACCTTTGGCCCTGTATTCAGAATAAAAAGAGCCAAAGATCGTTACCCCAATGAAAAAGACACTGAAACACGTATGTAACATAGCAGCGATGGCGAGACATTGTAGCATCTGTGACCAGAGAGTTTGCGCTGGACCGCGCGAGTGTTGCGAGCGGTTCTCAGTCAGTCAGTCAGTCAGTCAGTCAGTCAGTCAGTCGTTGCGAGTCTGTAGCTCTGTCTAGTTGAGGGCTGTAC